>NC_057795.1:159218587-159226472 GCF_018294505.1 Triticum aestivum | reverse complement strand
TAGGCTGCCCCCGGGTGGAGTCCCGCTCGGGTACGGTCCGTAGGTCGGTTCGTTTTTTTAAATAATTTCGCACAGAAAATCAAACGAAAGAAATACTAAACGGACTCCAAAAATCCCGAAATAAATTTTCCCCGTCTTCTAAAATCAAGCTGTACAAGATGAACATTTATTTGGGGCCTAAATGCAATTTTGGAAAACGCATATTTTTTGCTAAATTCAAATAAAATAACGAAAAACTCCGAAATAAAATCCTATTTGATTTTATTATTAAATCCTCAATATTTCTTTATTTTGGGAAAGTCATTTCATTCCCTCTCTCATATTTTTGTAATAGAAATAATTGATGATAAAATAAATAAAGTCAAATGATCCTATTCTCAAAATTTGAGAAAACTCAAATATGAAAATAACGAAATCCCCAACTCTCTCCGTGGGTCCTTGAGTTGCGTAGAATTTCTAGGATCAAAACCAAAAGCAAATAAAATATGATATGCATGGATGATCTAATGTATAACATTCCAAATTGAAAATTTGGGATGTTACAAACCTACCCCCCTTAAGATGAATCTCGCCCTCGAGATTCGGGTTGGCTAGAAAATAGGTGAGGGTGGTCCTTAAGCAAATCTTGCTCTCGTTCCCAAGTGACCTCGTCATCCGAGTGGTGGCTCCACTGAACCTTACAGAACTTGATAACCCTGCTGCGGGTGACTCTGCTGGCAAACTCGAGAATCTTAACTGGTTTCTCCTCATAGGTCAAACTGTTATCCAACTGAATTGCTTCCAACGGCACTGTGTCTCTCAACGGTATGTCAGCCATCTCTGCGTGGCACTTCTTCAACTGAGAAACATGGAACACATCGTGAATACCTGACAATCCCTCGGGTAATTCCAACTTGTAGGCAACTTCTCCCATACGTTCCAAAAAATGATATGGTCCTACAAATCGGGGCGCTAGCTTTCCTTTAACTCCAAATCGCTTAACTCCTTGAAGCGGGGATACTCGAAGATAAACTCTGTCTCCGACTTCATATTCTGTTTCCTTGCATTTTGAATCCGCGTAGCTCTTCTGCCTGGACTGGGCTACCTTGTGCCTTTCGCGAATTAACTTCACCTTCTATTCAGACTCCTTAATCAAATCAGGTCCAAACAACTGGCGGTCTCCAACCTCGTCCCATGACAATGGTGTCCTGCACCTCCTTCCACACAAGGCTTCGAAAGGGGCCATTTTCAAACTGGTTTGATAGCTGTTGTTGTAAGAAAACTCTGCATATGGCAAATTGTCATCCCAACTTGATCCATAATCTAGCGCACAAGCTCTCAGCATGTCCTCCAAAATATGATTGACTCTCTTGGTCTATCCATCTGTCTGTGGATGAAAAGCTGTACTGAACTCTAGCCTGGTAGCCAAAGTCTCATGCAACTGCTTCCAGAACTTTGAGGTAAACTGGGTTCCTCTATCTGATACGATACTCGTCGGAACTCCATGCAAACAGACGATCCTGGTCATGTATATCTTGGCCAACTTAGCACTAGTGTAAGTGGTCTTTACTGGGATGAAATGTGCTACCTTCGTCAACCGATCAACTACAACCCAAATTGAGTCATAGCCGGAACGAGTCCTTGGTAATCCTGTGATAAAATCCATGCCTAACTTATCCCACTTCCATTTGGGTATCGGCAATGGTTGTAGCAATCCTGCTGGCTTTTGATGCTCTGCTTTTACTCTTTGACATACATCGCAAACTGCTACGTACTCCGCAATGTCTTTCTTCATTCCGGTCCACTATAATGTATCCTTCAAATCCAAATACATCTTGGTATTTCCTCGGTGAATTGAATACGGTGAATCATGTGCTTCTTGCAGAATCAACTTCCTGATCTCCGGGTTGTTGGGCACATATACACGGTCTTCAAACCATAGGGTATCGTGTTCATCCTCACGAAATCCCTTAGCTTTTCCCTTGCTCATCTTCTCCTTAATGGAAGCAACTTCCTTATCTGTCCTTTGAGCTTCTCTGATTTTATCCATCAAGGTGGACTGAATTTCCAACGCTGCTACATAGCCTCTCGGAACTATTTCCAAACATAGCTCCCGGAATTCCTCGGCTAATTCTTTTGGTAAACCTCCAGTCATTAGGGTGTTGACATGGCTCTTACGGCTCAATGCGTCTGCTACAACGTTAGCCTTCCCGGGGTGATAATGCAATCTCATATCGTAATCTTTAATAAGCTCCAACCATCTCCTCTGCCTGAGATTCAACTCCTTTTGCATGAAGATGTACTTTAAACTCTTGTGATCTGTGTACACCTCATAGTGATTTCCAACGAGAAAATGTCTCCACGTTTTCAATGCATGCACTACGGTTGCTAACTCCAAATCACGCATGACATAATTCAATTCGTGAGGTTTAAGTTGTCGTGAAGCGTATGAAACAACTCTTCCCTCCTGCATGAGCACTGCTCCAAGTCCTCGACATGAAGCGTCGCAATACACCTCATAATCCTTGGTCTGATCTGGCAGAATTAACACTAGTGAGGTAACCAAACATTTCTTCAACTCCTGGAAACTAGCCTCACACTCCTCAGTCCATATGAACTTGGTATCCTTCTTCAACAATTCCATCATAGGCTTTGCAATTCTTGAGAAATTCTCAATGAATCTCCGGTAGTATCCTGCGAGTCCAAGGAAACTCCAGATCTCTCCGACTGTTGTTGGTGCTTCCCAGTTTGTCATAGTGGCAACTTTAGTGGGGTCTACTGCTATTCATTCTCCGGATATAACATGTCCGAGAAATCCAACTTTCTTCAACCAAAACTCACACTTGCTGAACTTGGCGTACAACTGATGTTCTCTGAGCTTCTCGAGTACCAAACGCAAGTGCTCCTTATGTTCTTCTTCATTCTTTGAGTAGACCAAAATATCGTCAATGAATACCACGACGAACTTATCCAAAAACTCCATAAACACCTTGTTCATCATGTTCATAAAATAGGCCGGGGCGTTAGTCAGACCAAATGACATAACGGTATACTCATACAACCCGTACCTGGTGGTAAAAGCCGTCTTAGGTATATCCTGCTCTCGAATCTTCAACTGATGATATCCTGATCGCAAATCAATCTTGGAAAACACCTTTGCTCCTTGCAAGCGGTCAAACAGATCATTGATCATCGGCAACGGGTATTTGTTCTTAATGGTCACTTCATTCAATCCTCGATAATCAACAACCATTCAATGATCCATCCTTCTTCTCCACTAGAAGTACTGGCGATCCCCAAGGTGAAGAACTTGGGCGGATAAAACCTCTGTCCAACAACTCCGTAATCTGTTTCTTAATTTCCTCCAAATCTTGGGCTGGCATCCTATACGGTCTCTTAGATATTGGCCCAGTGCCTGGCAGTAGTTCAATCAGAAACTCAATGTCTCTATCCGGTGGAATGCTTGGCAACTCTTTCGGAAACACATCCGGGAAATCCCTTACGACTGGTACTTCCTCCTGCACAACTCCCGATAAGGAATTTACATGTGCCCTCCTCGGCTCATGCCGTGATACATACTTGATTCTCCTTCCTTCTGGGATGGTAAGCAAAATCGACTTACTGGCAAAATCTATCTTCCCTCCATACTTCGATAACCAATCCATGCCTAATATCACATCCAATCCTTGCGATTCCAGAACTATTAGGTCCGAGGGAGAAACATAGTGTCCAATCCTTAATGGTAATCGATCACACCATATACTAGCCATGTATTCTGCTCCGGGTGAGGTTACTAGCATGGGTGACCTAAGGGCTTGGGTTGGTAATTTATACTTATCCACAAATCCCCTTGATATGTATGAATGCGATGCACCAGTATCAAAAAGAACAACTGCAGTAAATGTCTTAACCAAAAACTTACCTATTACTATGTCTGGCTGAGCTTCAACCTCCTTCATGGTAACGTGGTTCACCTGTCCCCTGTTGAAAGGGTTCGGCTTCTTTCCTGAGCTTCCAATGCCGTTACCATTTTGGGCTTCTGGACATTCATTTGCATAATGCCCAGTCTTACGGCACTTAAAACAAGTGATATGGCTCAGGTCTACCTTGGATGGTGTCGACGGGTTGGTGCGGTTTTGTCCATTGTTTCCTCCATTCCCGTTTCCATTCTTTGTGCCATTATGATTGTGCGAGCTACCTCCTCCATGAGTATGCTGAAATTGCCCTCCAGGTTTAGGGGTAAGACGGGGCTTTTGTTGGGCTCCAGAGTTATACTTCCCCTGTCCATACTTCCGCTTGCGGTTTTCAATCTGCCGTTGCTTCCCTTCAATCATAAGAGCATGATCTACCAACTCCTGGTAGTTGTTGAAATTTGCCACCATCAACTGCATGCTGAGCTCATCATTCAGCCCTTCCAGAAACTTCTCCTGCTTAGCCGCATCCGTAGCAACGTCATCTGGGGCATAACGTGCTAGTTTGCTAAAGTCATCCACATACTGGCCAACTGTCCGTCCTCCTTGGTGCAAGTTGCGAAACTCACGCTTCTTCATGGCCATAGCTCCTGCTGAAACATGGGCAGTACGGAATGCCTGCTGAAACTGATCCCATGTGACAGTGTCTACAGGATAAGTGGCTTTAAAATTCTCCCACCATGCGTCTACGGGTCCATCAAGCTGGTGTGCGGCAAATCGCACCTTCTCCGCATCTGTGCAACCTGCAATGGTCAAGTCCCTCCCTGTCTTGCGGAGCCAATCATTTGCTACTATCGGCTCGGTGCTACTGGAGAACACCGGCGGATTCAGCCTAAGAAAACGGGTTAAATGATCAACAGGTGGTGGCGGTGGTGGATTGTTGTTGTTGTTTCCCTGATTCTGATTCTGGACAAATATCTGCATCAATGCATTCTGCTGCTGGATCAACTGGGTGAGCTCCGGTGGAAATCCATTGTCATGTCTTGGAGGCATCTGAGGGTTTAGAAAATATGAGAATTAAGAACAGAATGAGGTCTAAAGAGAAAGCACTACCCAATTGCACATGAGGCAAATGCACACAAAAATCACTTCATTCAACCAAACAAGGGCATACAATCGGTCTAGAACTATCGCAAAAGTGTGTGGACTATACTAGATACATGGTGGAACACTACTTCTGTTATGGTAGTCGACTAGAAAAACTGCTCCGTTGAAGACTCCATGATATCTGCTCCAGCTTCATCAACATAATCATCATCACTATCATCTGGGTCTGAGTCGGTGTCGTCAATGATGATGTAGTTCTCTGGGCATGTGAAATCTTTGTCTTCTCCTTTTGTCGCAGGAAATCCCATAAAGACTTTCAGCTTCTTCTTCAGATCATCGCTCTTCTCAACTAGTGTTGCTATTTCCTCCTCGTATCCATCACGTGTAGACTTGAGCTCTTCCTCCAGTTCCATGATTTTGGCCATGGCCTTCTTCAGATCCATCATCCCTGCGCACATTTGGTTCTCCTGGCGTCGGATGTGCTGGTTCAACTCCTGTATGAAAGCTGCAATTGAGCGGTCCTTCCGGGTGCTGATCATCTCCCATTGCTCATCTCGGCGCCCACAAATCTGGTAGATAGTATCCTTAAGTTCCTTATGATAGACTTCTCCAATACGTCCCATGGAAATGTGGGCTGCCATGCTCTTTCCTAGGTTCCAGGTTGGTGCATCAAAGGAAAACTCTATGGTCTCAGTGACGGGCATGAACGTCCTTCCTGGAATTTGAACTTGAATCATCCAACGCTCCTCTTCAGGTAAAGTGGCGTTGTAGGTTCCGGTGAAGCTTGGTACTCCGATCTTGGAGTACTTGGTGACTACCTTCAGGTGTCGTCCAAAGGGTGTATCTTCATCCGGTTGCATGAACTTGTTCCTTGCATCCGCCATCCTAAAGAATAGAAAAGATGAGGAGTCAGAAAATGAGAAGAGAGTAGCATTCTAGGGCTTTTGATTAGTGGTTGTGTCCTACAGTCAGCGTGTGCTCTGATACCATCTTTGTAGCGACCAGACCTCAAACAGTCTGATCTCTGTGCTCAGGTGTCATCCCTGGATCAGTAATGCTGACACCACACAGTACTTGAAGGATTTATAACAGAGTAGCAATCACACACTTATTACATCGAATGTCTCAAGAGAGAACTTATTAAAATAAATATGGCTTAAGGCCATCTAATAATGATAACAGCGAAAGGCTTGGAAGATAAGCGAGTCCATCAACTCCAACGGCATCACTGAGTATAGAACCATTACCTAAGGGCACCTTACTCGTCGTTTGAAAAGTCTGCAACATGAAACATTGCAGCCCGAAAACGGGTCAGCACATGGAATATGCGGGCAATGTAACACATAGAGAAATATGATGGAATAAGCTATACTACATGCATATTTGGCTGGTGGAAAGCTCTATGATTACAGTTTTGCGTGAAGCCAATTTTTCCCTACTGCAAAGGAATAAATTTATTTAACTATCATGGTGGTTGTTAAACATTGAGAATGGTTGACAGCATTCTCAATCCCAATTAAGACTACTCATTAACCCAACAAAATTAATTAAAGTAACATGATGAGATTCACATGATATCCAAGTACTAGATACTCAAGATGTCCATAACCGGGGACACGGCTAACCATGATTAGTTTTGTTACACTCTGCAGAGGTTTGTGCACTTTTCCCCACATGACTCGATCTCCTCCGTTTGATTTGTCGCACTTCATGGTGTTAGAGAAACGGATGACCGAGACATAGTCTTTCAGAAGCGCTTGCACCTTACGTAACGGGTAGACCGTACCAACCTACAACCCCTACATTACCTAGTCTACCACTGTAAGAGTTCGCATGACTTAGTCAACTATGCTAGAGCCCATAGTAGCATGTGGCTGCACACGGAAGTTTCTAGCATGAAAAATCTTATGATCCCTTTGAGCCTGGGTGGCGGTCCGAAGAAATACAGGCAAGTCCTGATGGAAACCAGGTGCCTCAATCCATCCAGATGTGTGTTTAAGTTGCCACCTTAAATAAACCATTAATCAACAATCTCACATCTGTCATGGATACACTCACCCAATCCACGTCTACTAGCATATCATGGCATAATAAGCAAACGTAGAAGTAACTCCCAGAGGTTTGAAAATAAAACAGGTAATAGGTACTACCTCAACTACTTCCCAAAACCCACAAATTAATTAGATCCTAATCATGCAATGTTTGAGGATTGATCTAATGCATAAAAACTGGGTATGAGAAGAGAATGATCAAAGTGTTACTTGCCTTGCTGATGATCCGCGAAACCTAGAGACTCGAAATAACAGGCGGCACACTCCGGGTATTCTATCGCAGACAAACAAACAAGCATACAATAAGTACTCATCTAATGCACAGGTAAAACTCAAGTAAGAGATCTAACTAGAAAATTTAACTTAAGAACTCCAGTTTGCAAAAGAAAACAAATCGAACGAAGATACGAAAGTCAAACGGCGAAGAAAACAACTTCGTTTTACTAATCTAGATCTAAGTCAATTTTTACTGTAGCAAAACTTGTTCAAGTTGGTCATTCGGAAAGAGGGTTTCGAGACGAAACTCCAAGCACTTGAATCACCTGATTCCGATAAACGAGCGAAAAGTTATACCAGAACGAAAATCGGGTCAGAAATCACGATCAGAAAATCGCGGATTAAATCTGAGAAAAAGAAAAACGACGAACAGCTTAACGAACGAATGTTCGTTAACTGGATCTAAACGACGAACACGTTGGCTAAAACGAACGAACGAGCGAATGCTCGTTATTTAACCGAACCGAAAAAAATAAACAGATCTAATAAAAAAATGGAAACTAAAAAAACTGGCGAAAAACCGAACGGTTTTTTCGAAAACCAGCGGCGCAGAAATTGAGG
>NC_057795.1:159205847-159218385 GCF_018294505.1 Triticum aestivum | reverse complement strand
AGGTCGGTTTGTTTTTTTAATAATTTCGCACAGAAAATCAAACAAAAGAAATACTAAACTTACTCCAAAAATCCCGAAATAAATTTTCCCCGACTTCTAAAATCAAGCCAGACAGGATGAACATTTATTTGGGGCCTAAATGCAATTTTGGAAAACGCATATTTTTCCTAAATTGAAATAAAATAACGAAAAACTCCAAAATAAAATCCTATTTGATTTTATTATTAAATCCTCAATATTTCTTTATTTTGGGAAAGTCATTTTATTCCCTCTCTCATATTTTGTAATAGAAATAATTGATGATAAAATAAATAAAATCAAATGATCCTATTCTCAAAATTTGAGAAAACTCAAATATGAAAATAACGAAATCCCCAACTCTCTCTGTGGGTCCTTCAGTTGCGTAGAATTTCTAGGATCAAAACCAAAAGCAAATAAAATATGATATGCATGGATGATCTAATGTATAACATTCCAAATTGAAAATTTGGGATGTTACAACACACATCCTAACACTTATGCAAAATTGATGACTTAGATGTGCAACACATGAAGAAACGTTTTTCTTCAATCAATGAAGAATAACACTCTAAGTGTGAAGAAATTAATGAAGAATTTGATTCTCAGAATCCTATGGCAATTGTACGCGGTGTCTGAAATCATCATTCTTATACGGTGGGTCACGACACCACCAAAGTTGAAAATCTTCAATCTGAGTTTTCCTCAGTTTTGAAATTCTTCAGTTTTTCAAATTCTTCAACTTTGCAAAATCTTCACTGTTTTCGTCGTTTTTCTTCATTGGCTATATATATATATATGTATATATATATATGTATATATATATATGTATATATATATATATATATATATATATGGATTTATGTCCTCTACAGCATTCACTTATGGCTATTTCTTCAAGTTGCATTTTCTGCTAAGTGAATGTGATCGGACCCTTTCCCCTCTATGCTATACTCAACCCAATCTATTCACAAATTCTTCATGTGCGTTCTATTTGAAACTCATTCAAAATCTTCACTGTGTCCTGTCAGCTGAAGAAATTGTGAACGAAACTTTAAAACTAATCTTATCCAAATTTTTGGTTTTGCCGCTCAAACCGTCCCGTATCCCATGATGGACTTATCTATTCACCCACGATCTAACACGATCTCCACTTTTCAGTACGTGGGTGACACATGTCAAGCGAATGAGAAGGGCCAGGGGCACGTTCGTCCTAAATCTTCGGGCGAACAGTTTTTCACTGCGACTCTAAATACCCCCTCACCCTTCCTCACTTCCTTTACTCCGCTCGACCGCTCTCTCTCTCGCTCGAGCTTCTCAAACCCTAGCGCTACCGCTACTCCATCGTCGCCTATGAGGAAGAGCTTCACTGCCTCGACCTCGTCGCCGTCGTACTCGCGCCGGCCGCGGAAATATTCACTCCGCCGCCGTCGTAGCTGTCTTCCTCCGCCAAGTTAGGGCGTGGAAGATCTGAACTGACGACCTTCAAATCTACACTTCTCAGTTCATCGTGTTCTTCATCAAGGGTAATTAAAAGTTACTTTTACTGCCCTCTTTGATTCAAATTTTCTCCACAAAATCTTCAAAGGTGTTTTATTCTTCAAATCCTCACACACAAAACACCTCACTAGTCATCTGTTCTTGATTCGTTTCCCTAAGCATCATTTTTTTCAAGATTCCTCAATTGTGTGGATCATCGATCTATATAACTCTGGAACCTAAGAGAAAGTACGCTTAGTGAAATTCTTCAAGACTCATCTGGTCAAATTCCTCAAACTTGTTCATTTTGAAAACCTTCTGAGAACGCATATGACCTCTTCAAATTCCTCGCAACTATACTCTGTTCACAGGTACTCATGTCCGCTGCTGAATCACTAGGTTCTCATCAACTTAACTCATTTTCAGCGTTCCTCGAAGAAAAGTTGCATACTTCTTCAGAGAATTCGATTGTTTAAATTCCTCATCTAAAGAATTGTAGGGACCCCGACTCATAAGTCGTGATCACCGAATGCACGTGTACAGTGATCCCAGAGATCAATGCTCACTGAACACACAGAAGCTGAATAACAAGAGTCTTACATCCATACATACCGTATTACACAAGTAGGACCATTATGGTCGAGTCTTGAGTATAACATCACAGCGGAAATCTTCGTCGATAACTTGGACCCATGCCATCTGCCTTAACCCTACAGGCATTCTAACTGGGAAACGTCCTAGCTCACATGTTCGTCGCCGAAGTATTCTTCATCATATCCTGTTCTTTCATGCCTGGCCAATAAAATAACCAGTGGCAAGCCAATGAGTACTTTGAATGTACTCGCAAGCAACCCATGTTTTGGTTCAAGATACAACAATGCATGATATAGGTAAATTTTTGCAGAAAGCTAGTTTTGAGTGCAATGACATGTTCAACAACTTGTAAGACATGCATCAGGAGAATTCAAGTAACCATGAGGACAGGTTATAGATATCAACATAAATAGAGTGGGCATCAACCCAACTCAATCATGTCAAGTCCTTTGACTTGACCCAAGTAGATCTTCCCACTTATCCAAACACACATTGGTTTGTAAACATGTGGACGTAGCCCAAGAGCGGTTACCCAACTGTCCTTGACCGTGGACACGACTATTCGAATAGTTTTACACTCTACAGAGGTTGCACACTTTACCCACAAGATCCGGGGAACTTCCATGTCATCCACGACCCGCGATGCCTCAGGTACCCGGGGTAAGCACCCGATCACTACCTTTCCCTAGACGACACTAACATGGAGTCCACTCGATTGGTAGTAACCCCCGTGCCCAACATTATCACATAACATTTTCGTGGAGCCACGCTCCATAATCATCTCACTTCACAAGCACGGGGTACCAACGGTGTGTCCAGTGCCGCATAAAAATGTTCTTGGCCGCCCTACCTGGCACGACCCCGTCCCGAGAGAGAGCACCAACTCTCCCCCGTCACTAGTAATGCGGGCTCCAAGCTAGTATCGGCCTAGGTAATCAATAATGCCCTTTCCCATACAAGGGTAGAGTGGTTGCACATGTAAGGTTGGAATAATGGTCGCAACTTAAACCAATCCGTTTTCAAAACAACACACACTTGCCTCGGTACACCACTTCGTCATCAAGTGGCTACCCAACTCATCATCTCCCCCCGGGCATAAGTGGCCCCCTATGGGGTTTTCGAAAAGTCTTTTGAAAATACTTTATCTCCATCACCATGCATATTCCCGTCCCTTTTTGCATAGCAACTAGTTTAGCATCCTATCTACTCCCACCGGCATAACCCTCATAAGAAGGTAGGGTCATGCACAATGCAAGTATCAACGAGGAAGTACGATGGCAAACCATCAAAGTGGTTACCACCTCATCATGATTCCGTTGCAACAATAATATGGTGCTATACGACATGCATAAAAAGGGTTCCATAGACATGGTCAAAGGGCTGCTTGCCTGGTTCATCAGAGTCTTCAAGCCTTCTGGTCCATCTCCGAGTATTTTGTCTACTTCGTCAACTAACATCGGAAACAATCATAGTAAGCAACGCAACAAGGCAGAAAATAAAAGTGCTCTAAAAATATTAATTTGATTTTTCTAGGACATCTCTGATTATATGAAAAATAACCAGAGTGTTTTCATTGGAATTGGGTCAGTGGATACTTCTGAACATTTTGATATGACGGACTCAAGGTGTTTATAGATTTGCAAGAAGTGTATAGAAATATATATTTGAAAAATGAGCAAACGCACCCATTTAACAAAGGATGATTTTAGAAGCATCTAGGATTTGGTTTCACTGGATTTGGAGTTCAAATGATTTTCCTATAAATTTGCAAAGTTGACAAATATGAAGAAATGACTCATTATTTGAGGTTGTACATAAAGTATTAAGAAAAATGTTCATAAACTAAGTTATGAGCCTAGAAGCACCTAGGAATTTGAATCATGGCATTTGGATCAAGTATGAGCTCTCTATGATTTTCTAAAGTTCATCATAGAAATGGAAAAATAGGATTTGATAAATATTTGTGAAGGAAATGATTCTGGAAAAATGTGCAAATAGCACCATGTGATAGGGAATGATTTTAGGAACTACTAGAAATTTGAACCACCCAATTTGGAGTTAATTTGGATTGTTTATGGATTTTACAAATTGTACAGAAAAGAAGAAGGAAAAGGTTTTTACCCAAATGGGCTGGATCTGGGCGGCGGCGGCGCGCACTGGGCAAGGTTTAGCAGCAGGGCGCCACTGGGCCCGCCCAGCGGCTCGGCCGCACATGCGCAAGGGCCACGTCGGAGGCGGATTTCTCCCGGCCCGTCTCCACTTGCCAGCGTGGCCTGGAGGCTGGGCCACTGACGAGCGGGGCCCGCCTGCAGGTTCGTCCTCCACCTCCTGCGCGGGCACGAAGGAAGATAGAGGAGGCGTTCGACGCCGGCTGCTAGCGCCATAGGGCGTCTCCGGTGATACTCCGCCCACCGGCGGGCTCAGTGGAGAGTGGCGCATCCAACGAGGTACTCCACAGAGGCAGGGGTGGTCGGATGCGGGCGGTGCATCACCCGTGGCGGATGGAGGCGACGGTGAGGTTGGGGCATGGCGCTGCAGCCGTGGAGGGGACGAAATGAAGAGGGGGAGAGCTCTGCCGTTCATCTGCGGTTCTACTGGTGGCCAAAGGAGGGGCGGGGAGGCTTCGGGTTGCGGGAATTTGGGTGGAGACCGACGGCGGCACTTCGGCCATGGAGGGAGCAGGAGGGCACGAGAGGAGGTGCAGGTTGGTCCATGGGGTACACGGGAGAGAGAGAGAGAGAGCACAGGAGCTCCAGAGGGAGGTCAGCCTTATATGGCGAGGCCACGGCTCACCGTGGATGCGGCCTACGGGCACCCGCAAAAATGGCCGTGGTGGCCATGGGAAGAGGCTCGGGGTTGTCCGCAGCGCTCGTGGGGGTGGAGTAGGTCTCTGGGGAGAGAGAGCAGGAGCGGGGCAAGGCTCTGGTGGTCGCGCGTGCGAGGCCATGCATTGGCCGAGCCGGGCGGCTCTGGGCACGCGCCGCAGGAGGTGAGAGGGAGGGAGAGACGATGGGGCCTGCACGGTGGCGTGTTGCGGACGTCGGGGCACCTCGACTGGCGCGAGGGGGAGGCTCGAGGTGGTCGGGGGACGCGGTGTCAACGGTCGGGAGCACGCTGACGTGCTCCAAAGCGCACAAATGGCCGGCATCTGCGGCTTTTCCGCGCGCACTTGCACGCCCACTTGTGTCTAGTGGCTGCAGGAAGAATAAACAAGGGGGGAGGAGGCCTTGGATGCTCTGGGACCTGGCAGGAGTGAGAGAGAGGTGAGGAAAGGGGAGAAATGCAGCTGTCCAGAGAGGGAAAAAGAGCTTTTCACCCCCATAATCATGGCTCCTTGGGCAGGGAAAGATGCAGGGGTTACAGGAGGACCAGTGATGTTGTGGGAGAAAGATTAGCTCATGGAGATTAGTGGAAATGGCCAAAACATGCATTTTAAATTTCTGCCAGAAGGTGTTTGATGTAGGTTTGGGCAAGCAAATGGACTTCCCTTGTCATGAGGCTTGACAGGGTCAAATGGCCTGAGAAAATAAGAGGTTCCACCAAGATTGAGCTCATTTGAGAAAAGTTGACAATGCAACTTTTGTAAACCCTAGAAATCAACAGAAATGGACTTTCCAAGATTTAGTCATGCAAATCTATTCTCCTTGATGCACCACTTGGTGTAGTGTCATCATTTTAGGTCCTGAACATGTCCACAAAAGTTTAGATCAAAAGGAGAAACTTGGCAATGTAAAGTTGCTCAAACTTGGTTCTGGACAGGAATGGTTTTGGGGCACTTTGATCAAATTAACTTGTTCTCCAACTTGTGCCACTTGGTCTAGATGAATAATTAGAACATTTGAGCATGTTCTCAACGTTTGAGAACATTTGGAAATGTTTGGCAATGTAAAGTTGCTCAAACTTCAAAATGGACAGAAATGGTTTTGAGGGGATTTGATGATGTTATATTGTTCTCCAAGTCATGAGACTTGGCAAGATCATCTAATATGTCATATGTGACATGCTAGAATTTTCTTGGAATTTTTGGAGAATATTTCCTTTGTAAATATTTCAAAAGCTTGAAATATCCAGAAAGGGTTTTTGAGGGATTTGACCAGTATTTTGAACATGACCATGTGTTGAAACTCTTATATATGGACAATATATGTCCACTGAGTTTCCCTAGGTTTTTGTCAAATATTTTTGAAACAATAAAACGATTTTTCCATATTAAAGACCATTTCTGGCCTTAAGAAAAAGCTTTTAAATAAAATAGGAAAATAACTATTAAAATTATATTTTTGTGGTTTATGGGAGTCCTACATCTAATAGGATTCAAATATACCTTTTGAATGATTTTTCACACCCCAAGTCAAGTACTTGTAGTGCAAATCTCAACTCAGGGATTTTTGAAAAACTAATTTTTGAACATACTATTTGGCCAAATTATTTTTGTAAGAAAATACTATGTTGCTCTATACACATGGCATGATCATTGGGGAGAAGCTTGGGGCAAGGAGATGAAGTATAGAAGGTGGAGGATTTTTTTTTTTTTTAGAGCACTTGCAAACAGTAGACAAAAACCAATCAAGGCAAGGTCCAAAACACTCAAAAGTTTTTGTCAAACCACATTTTATCTTGATTTATCATCTTAAGTGTTGTGCCAAGAAAATCAGGGTGTGACAAGAATATGGCAGAAGGAAAGAAACCACAGAAAGGAGGAAAGAAGCCTCAGGTCATGACTGCTTTTGAAATACCTGACAACATCTATGCTGACTATTGCACACCTGATGAGGCCAAGTTCGGAAAGGAGAACAAAAATCAGCGCAAGGTGCGCATACAGAGGATTGAAAGGAGATGGGCAAGAGAATGGAGGGAGTACAGATATGTAACTCCAAAATATATGAAGAAATTCACTCTAAATCCTCCATGCCCAAGAGCTCCATTGGCACCTGGTCAAGAAGCTGATCCCACCAGCATCAAGCGCGGTGAGGATTTTCCTGAAGAATGGGCCAAACACCAAGCCAAGTTGGCAAGACAAGCCAAAGAAGTAGTGAGGAAATTTAATGAAGATGATGCTGCTGCTGCTGCCACAAAGGCCTCTAACAAGCCTAGAAAACCAATGGCAAAGAAGCCGCCTCACAAGCCAAGTGCTTCATCAACTGTGCCCTCACGGCTAAGTTCCTCAGCAATGCCCTCACGGCCAGAATATTCGAAGCCCTCACGGCCAATTTCTTCAAAGCCCTCACGGCGAGTTCCTCAAGCTGCTCTTGCTCCTCCAAAGTCCTCAGTTGCCCTGGCAAAGTCCTCAACACCTGTACATCTGGCCACATGCCAAAGGACTGCATGCATCTCCATTGCCTCTGGTGTCTCAGCAAGTTCCTCAGCTGCACCAAATTCTTCATCAGGCCCCACTCTGCTGAAGACCAAGGCCACTGCTGGACGAGGTCCTCGGCCTAGTCCGAAGAAGAAGCAAGTTGCCGTCCATGTGCCATCTGACGATGAAGCTGATGATGATGAACTTGTAGAAATCATCAGAGACAGGCAAGAAAGGGCTGCTAGAGCCAAAGGCACAAATGTGCCACTGCTTTTGGATCCTAAGGTGATCCTCGACTACATTGATCTCTGGCACAAGGACCCAAACACTCCAATGCCTGATTTTCATTTGACTCCTGGCCAGAGTCATGTGCTGACCCATTTCATCAATGAAGAGAAATGGAAATTTGAGAAGTCCAGGCAAATCAAGAAGGCTTAGTTCAGGAAAGAGAAGTTCCTGAAGAACAACGTTGTCAAAATGACAACTGATGAACTCCTCAAGATCCAGTCTGAAATCAAAACCCTCAGCGATGATTTCAATGCTTATTATGCTGATTGGCAAGGAGCCAAAGTCAGGTTCATTAGACTGACTGAGAAGTTCACCAATGTTGCAGCCCCATGGCAACAAGAAATTCCTCAAGCTGAAGCCTCAACTCAGCAAACTGAAGAACATGCCAGCGCCGCTGATGATTTTCAGCCTGCTGAAGAATATGCTAGTTCCAGGGCTGATGACTCCATTCCAGCCGCGGAAGAAACTGCCAGGGCATCCGCTAGTGGTGCGCCTAAAGAAAATGAAGAAGTCAAGGCAGCTGCATCAGTTGCGCCTGAGGAAATACAGACAGATTCCTCAGTTCCTCCTGCGCCTACCCCAACTCCTACCCTTTCATCTGCATCAGATGTGAGGAAAACCAAGGCTGCAGAGAAAGCTGCAGTGAAGAAAAGGAAAGCATCATCTGCTTCAGATTCTTCAGCTCTAAAGAAAATGAAGACTATGACCAGCTCACTTGAGAATCCAATTGATGTTGTTCCCATTTCCACCATGCCATCAAAGGACTTTGTTCCTTATGGTGAAGAATATGTGATCCCTAGCGGATCTGATGAAGAAAATCATTCTGCTGCTTCGTCAGAGCAGATTGATGAAGAAATTGAAGTGGATGCGATCCCTTCAACACCTGTTGCTTCCTCGCCAATGCCTCAGTTCACAGCTGAAGAGGCTGGCGTTGAAGAAATTGAAGATGAAGACGTGGATATTGGATGCACCACGCCTGTGATGAATGATGACTTTTGGGAAAGTCAGCATCCCAATTCTCCACACTTCACCCCACTACAGCAAATACCTCAGTCCCCTGCACCAACTGTTCAAATGGGCTCTGAAGAAACTCATCCTACCTCGTCTGTGCATGAAGAAACTGCTGCTGCTGATACCTTGAACATGCAGACTGCCACTGAAGAGGAACCAGAAATTCCTCAGCCCGAAGAACTAGAGATTGTGATTCCTGAGGTTGTGATGCAACTCACTGACGCTCTTGTGCCCAAGCCAAAGGATCCATTCTCAAAGAAGCAAAAGTTCAAGGCTGCTGATTTCTTCAACGAGCATGTGTTCTTCACTGACTATAATCCCTATGATTTTGCTCGCATAAGGAAGAGGCGTTTCTGGACTGCTAGTCAAGCAAATTTCTATTCCTCTGTACTATTCGACAAAGACAAAGTCTTCGATCATGCACACATTCCTCACATGGACATGGAATCTCTACCGTGCTTCGAGCCAGTCCTCAGTGTTCTTCACAATGCTGGATTGCTAAATTTCTGCACTGACATCTGTGATTGGAATGAAGAACTCATACTTCAATTATATGCGACGCTGCACATCATAGGAAGTTCTGAAGATGTGAACACTTGGGTGCTGGACTGGATGTCAGAAAATACTCACTACAAGACACCAGCAACTGAATTGCTTCGTGCCCTCCCACTCAGTCCTCCCCTTGATGGTGCATGTTGCATCTACAATGAACCTGAGCTTACAAATCATTACATGCAAGTGCTGATGAAGCCTTTGAAGCCAGGGCAGGCCCCACGAACCAAATTCCTCGTCAAGGAATTACTATATGTGCCTCGGACTGTCTATCGCATTCTGACGAAGACAAGGAGTCCTATCAAAGGCCACAAATCAAATGATGAAGAAGTCGTTGGCATCATGAAGAATATGCTTTTCAATATCATTCATGGCGTTCCCGTCAACTTCCATGATTTCTTCATGAGGACTCTGGCAAATATTGCTATGTCACCGTTTGAGCTGAAGCCTTATGCGCCATGGATTATGAAATTCATCAGGACAAGGTCTTCACTCAACTACAAGGCTGATAGTCTGAACCATGGCAGTTTCTTGCCTCCAATTGAAGTCCTCAAACGGACATTCTCCTCAGCTGATGACAAAGGCAAGGAAACTGCTGTGATAGATGAAGGCATTCGTCCATTGGATGGTCAATTTCGCAAGGCTGCATCCTACTCCACCAATGATGACTCTGCCACACATGATTCTGCCGCCAACACCTCTGCCAAGCAAATTCCTCAAGCCACAGCACCCAGGGTGATGACTGATCGTGAGTTACTCCTCAGTCTTCATCAGAAGGTTGATCGCAATCATAAATGGGTCAAGCGTCAGTTTGGTTCAATTCTTTACAACATGACCTCAACCCACAATGCAGTGAAGAAAAACCAATACTACCTCCATGAAACCTTCAACCGTACCTGGGCTGTTCTATCTCACATCTACAGCGCCGAAGATTTGAAGAGCATGGGTCTCAAGGAAGAATTTGACTGGTCTGCACCTCCACCAAAGAAATTCAAGAAGGTCAAGGTTCCTTCCTTGGTGGCCAGCTCCTATTCTTCATCGCGCGACATTAATGAAAATGAAGACTTGGACGACACTACGGCAGGCCCTACTACGACAACTGACCCCGACAACACTGGCCCTCCTCCATCAACTTGATATTCTTCAGGGGCGTTAGTCCTCAGTTTCGATCCTTTTGGTCATTCGATGACAAAGGGGGAGAAATCTGAGTTAGTCTTCAAGCGGGTCTATTATATGGGCGTTTTTTTTGCTAAAGTTACAACTCTCGCGCTTCTGAAACTTTTATTGGATCAAGTTGTAATCTTAAAACTGATGGTGCTCTGATACTTTTGATGCACCATGCTCTGATTCTGCATGCTTGTTCCTTGTTAATACTATTTCACGCATGCTGAATCTCTTCAGGCACCATATTTCATCATGCATTTCAAATTCTTCATATTATATGTCAAATGCATGTATGAATTACAAGATATAGGGGGAGATCTCCATGATTCAACTCTTCAAGTGTGCATTGCTTCAAAAGCAAATTCCTCACTATGCACATCTTCGGGGGGAGTTCTTCTATATCTTGCAATCAAATTCCTCAATATCAGTACTTACACTTCATATGTTTATCCCCGTTGAAAACTTAACCTATATTGTCATCAATCACCAAAAAGGGGGAGATTGTAAGTGCATCTAGTGCCCCTTAGTGATTTTGGTGTATTGAAGACTTATAGGTTAAGGGACTAATGTGTTTATGAGTGTACACAGGTCTATAAGTCTATGAGGAGTTTGATATTTCCAGAGAAATTCGACCCCTAAAAATGAATATCTTCGACTGAAGATTTTGGTATTCCTGAAGACTTTCATGAAGACTTTGAAAGTGAAGAAATTGGTGTGTCCGTGAAGACTTGATATTCATGCAAGGAATATGAAGCTTGAAGACTTTCGTTTTCATAGTTTTGTTTTTCTCTTTCTTGAGTCATAGGAAACACCATACTGTTAAAGGGGGTCGAGGAAAAACTAAGGAAAAATTTCCATGTGATGCTCAACTCAAAATCCTACACCTACCAATCCCTTCGAGTGAAGCCATTGGAAATCTCATACAGTTCAGTCAATTTCTTCAGTGACAGAGACGAAGTTCTTCTAGTCACTGAGGAATTTGTCCTGAGTGAGGAGTTAGGAATTCGCCAGTGCGGATTGCCTACACAGTGTGGAACATGATAGCCCTGAGGAATTTGAGAGTCAAATTTCCGACCGTTGTTGTGCTACGCGCCAGCTGTCCCAAAATATCTTATCCACATAACGGTCATATCATTAAAGGGAATTTATGTCTTATCATGTCGGGCTGCTCCCTAGGCTATAAATAGCCGCCCCCTACAACCACTAGCTGGTTGGCTGCTCCGAGAGAAACTGACACTTGTCATTTGAGAGCAACCTATCCTCCAATGACTTTGAGCAAAAATCATCGAGTGAGGAAAATCCAAACCCAAACACCCACAAACCCAAAGTGATTGAGCATCACTGAAGAGATTGATCCTGCGTGGATCCGACGCCTGTTATCTTTGAAGACTGTGCTTCTTCCAGACGGTTAGGCATCATGGTCTAGAGCATCCAAGAGGAATTGTGGATCGCCGAGTGACCAAAGTCTGTGAAGGTTTGGAAGTCGCCTGAAGACTTACCACTAGTGATTGGACGAGATCTGTGTGACCTTAGTTCAAGGAGAATACGGTGAGGACTTGGTGTCCTGAGCTGCGTGCTCAGCGACTGGGTGTCCGGGACTATGTGTCCTCGAGTTTAAATACTCAGCCGCTCCAACTAGACGTACAACTGAGACAACAGTTGGAACTAGTCTACCAAATCATTGTCTTCACCAACCTTACTGGTTCTATTTCCTCAACTCTTTTATTTCCTCATTATTGTGTTGAGTGATTGTTCATATCTGTGTTTGAAGACTTTGACTGAAGACTTTCTCAATTTCCTCAGTTCAATTTCTCCAGTTTGTTTGTCTTCATCTTGTGTTATCCTGTGTTTACGCTTTCTGTACTCTGTGTTTGTCTTCATTTCATCATGATGACCATGTGTGTATTCTGTCATGCTTACTTCTGAGTACTTATTTCGCTGCAAGTAGTTCTTCGCTAAGGAATTTCCTCACCAGCAAATTCCTTAGTGAAGAATTCATAAAAATTGCCTATTCACCCCCCTCTAGTCGATATAATGCACTTTCACCCCCGCCCCCACCGGGAACCCTAAGATAGATAGTGGGGTACCTCTCCGGTGAGCCCCCGTCCCCACTGCGGGTGCTTCTTCCTTAACTCC